>NC_069500.1:935715506-935727565 GCF_027579735.1 Bombina bombina | reverse complement strand
ATAAGTCCCGTGTGGTGGCGTCTATTGGAAACATTTTTCTAAATATCGGAGGGGGGTGAGAACGGCACACCGGGTCTATCCCACTCCTTAGTAACAATTTCAGTAAGTCTCTTAGGTATAGGAAAAAACATCAGTACTCGCCGGTACCGCAAAATATTTATCCAACCTACACATTTTCTCTGGTATTGCAACTGTGTTACAATCATTCAGAGCCGCTAACACCTCCCCTAGTAATACACGGAGGTTTTCCAGCTTAAATTTAAAATTTGAAATATCTGAATCCAATCTATTTGGATCAGAACCGTCACCCACAGAATGAAGTTCTCCGTCCTCATGTTCTGCCGCCTGTGACGCAGTGTCTGACACTTGCCTCTAAGTTCTGGTAATTTAGCCAAAACTTCAGTCATAACAGTAGCCATATCCTGTAATGTGATTTGAAATGGCCGCCCAGATGTACTCGGCGCTACAATATCACGCACCTCCCGAGCGGGAGATGTAGGTACTGACACGTGAGGCGAGTTAGTCGGCATAACTCTCCCCTCGTTGTCTGGTGAAATATGTTCAATTTGTACAGATTGACTTTTATTTAAAGTAGCATCAATACAGTTAGTACATAAACTTCTATTGGGCTCCACTTTGGCATTAGCACATATAGCACATGTATCTTCCTCTGAATCAGACATGTTTAACACACTAGCAATTAACTAGCAACTTGAAAATGCTTTTTTAAGTAATTTACAATAATCTGAAAACGAACTGTGCCTATAAGAAGCACAGAAAAAATTATGACAGTTGAAAATAATTAAGTTATAGCATCAATCTTTGTCAGAAATATACAATTTTAGCAAAGGATTGTTCCCATTAGCAAAGGATAACTAACCCAGGCAGCAGAAAAAAATACACAAATAAACGTTTTTTTATCACAGTCAACTACAATCTTCACAGCTCTGCTGTGATGATTACCTCCCTCAAAAAAGGCTTTGGAGATCCCTGAGTTCTGTAGAGATGAACCGGATCATGCAGGAAGAAAATGAACCTCTGACTGAGTTTTTTGATGCGTAGTAAAAGCGCCAAAAATGGCCCCTCCCCCTCACACATAACAGTGAGAGAGATCAGTGAACTGCTTTAATTTAAACAAAAACTATTGCCAAGTGGAAAAATAGTGCCCAAAACATTTTTTTCACCCAGTACCTCAGAGAAATAAACGTTTTTACATGCCAGCAAAAAAACGTTTAACCTCAATAAATTAATTGTTATTTAAAACCTATTGCAAGTCCCTGCAAATTAGGTTAAGTCTATGCATACAGTATAAATCCAGTGAAGTACCATTCCCCAGAATACTGAAGTGTAAAATATACATACATGACAGCCTGATACCAGCTACATCTACTGCATTTAAGGCTGAGTTTACATTATAACGGTATGGCAGGATTTTCTCATCAATTCCATGTCAGAAAATAACAAACTGCTACATACCTCTTTGCAGATTAATCTGCCCGCTGTCCCCTGATCTGAAGTTTACCTCTCCTCAGATGGCCGAGAAACAGCAATATGATCTTAACTACTCCGGCTAAAATCATAGAAAAAAACTCCGGTAGATTCTTCTTCAAATTCTACCAGAGAATGAATAACACACTCCGGTGCTATTATAAAATAACAAACTTTTGATTGAAGTTAATAAACTAATTAAATCACCACGGTCCTCTCACACATCCTATCTATTCGTTGGGTGCAAGAGAATGACTGGAGGTGACGTAGAGGGGAGGAGCTATATAGCAGCTCTGCTGGGTGAATCCTCTTGCACTTCCTGTAGGGGAGGAGATAATATCCCAGAAGTAATGATGACCCGTGGACTGACCACACTTAACAGGAGAAATAAAGCCCAAAACAATTTTCACCAAGTACCTCAGATAATTAAACGATTTAACATGCCAGTAAACGTTTAAAATCTAATATATGAAATGTCATTAAAAAGCCTGCTGCTAGTCGCTCCCACTGCAAGTTAGGCTAAAAGTTATATGCATACAGTATTTTCCCAGTGAAGTGCCATTCCCCAGAAATACTTAAGTGTTAACATATATACATGTCAGCCTGATACCAGTTGCTACTACTGCATTTAAGGCTGTACTTACATTATATCGGTATTAGCAGTATTTTCAAAGTCAATTCCATTCCTTAGAAAATAATATACTGCAACATACCTCTTTGCAGGTGAACCTGCCCGCTGTCCCCTGATCTGAAGTTACCTTACTCCTCAGAATGGCCGAGAACAGCAAACGGATCTTAGTTACGTCCGCTAAGATCATATACAAAAAACTCAGGTAGATTCTTCTTCAAATTCTGCCTGAGAAGGAAACAACACACTCCGGTGTCGTTTAAAATAACAAACTTTTGATTGAAGATATAAAAAACTAAGTTTAATCACCACAGTCCTCTCACACATCCTATCTATTAGTTGGGTGCAAGAGAATGACTGGGTGTGACGTAGAGGGGAGGAGCTATATAGCAGCTCTGCTTGGGTGATACTCTTGCACTTCCTGTTGGGGAGGAGTTAATATACCATAAGTAATGATGACCCGTGGACTGACTACACTTAACAGGAGAAATATATACAAAGTTAGTTCCCTCAGAAAAAAAAATTATTTAAATATTGCAGAGCCATCATAGTTGTTTTCCAGGTTCAGGGACTACAACATAGCTTATTTTTAAATGACTAAATTTAAACCAGAACAAAATACAAACAGCATAAAAGCAGAAGATAAAATAAAACAGGAAATCAAGTGATCGTCACTGCAATCATGCGACTCAAAACGGCGCAGATTGGCTCCTGGGGGACTGCCTGCGTTGCTATGCATGTTCCCTAGTCGGACCATCGCCGTTTAAACAACGAGGCGAAGCAGGTTGCTGCAAAAGCTAGAACATTCCATGTCGTGCAAAAGGCGTTAAAGCAGAGTCCTTTTAGGAGGAGGCATGGAACGTCTTAACGATGTCTAGGTATTAAGTTCATAAATATAGAATGACAACTACACAGTCATAACAAAAATTGTGGAACACTCATTTAAAAAAAAAAAAACACATGGGTTCAGCGATAATACATCAAGAGACTTAAAAAGTGAAAAAAAAAAATGATCTAATGTGCTAGAACATTTTATTATGGTACTATTGCTTGGATAGAACTATGTATTCCCACCCTGCAAAGGGTTAAACATACAGGTAAAATCAGCACCGGGGCAGCAATACACTTAATATGAGCTAGCTGAAAACATCTAGCGAGTCAGTGACAAAAGGCATATGTGCATAGCCACCAAATCACCAGCTAGCTCCCAATAGTGAATTGTGGTTCCTGAGCCAAAGTTTGTTAAAATGGCATGCTGTATCTGAACCATGAAAGGGGCATTAAAGATTAAATAAGTGAGAGATATAATGATGCATTCAAAACAAAAATTAGCTTGAGAACAGCATAAAAAGATATTTCTTCAATATTTAAAAAACTAAGTGTAAAATGTTACTCTCTATAAACTAAAAGGAACACTAAAAGAAGAATCGCATTATCAATAAATGCATAATAAAAAGACCAGCTGCAACAGTGTGGGCATGAAGGGGTTAATAGCACTCATCCCCTGGCTACCTTATACTTCTACAAGGGCATAAAGGGACAGCAAATTAACCCTGGCTGCACCACCCCAGTTTAAATTTGCTGCCACCACCCAAGAATTTTTGGTAAGGGTGTTTTGGGGAACCCCAATTACACTCAATACTCAAAAAGAAAATGCTGAAAGTTTACCAATAACCCACACATTTAACAGTCTGGTAACGAGATTACAACCTTGTCTCTAAGGGTTTGTGAATTCAGATACTAGAGCCCAAAGACAGAATTAGATTATTCATTTTCTAATGACAAAAAGGGACAAATAAATGTCACACAGTGCCAAATTAAAACAAAGGACATTGAAAACAAATAGATGCAAAATACAGTTCTTGAAAATAAAATGGGACTTAAAGGGACAGTCTACACCAGAATTTGTATTGTTTAAAAAGATAGATAATCCTTTTATTACCCATTCCCTAGTTTTGCATAACCAACACAGTGATTGCCTTGTATCTAAGCCTCTGCAAACTGCCCCCTTATTTCAGTTCTTTTGACAGACATCCATTTTAGCCAATCAGAGCTGGCTCACTGGAACTCCACTAACACCCTCTAGTGGTGAAAAACTGTCAAAATGCCCTGAGAGAAGAGGCGGCCTTCAAAGGCTTAGACATTAGCATATGAACCTCCTAGGTTTAGCTTTCAACTAAGAATACCAAAAGAACAAAGCAAAATCAGTGATAAAAGTAAATTGGAAAATTGTTTAAAATTAAATTCTGTATCTGAATCATGAAAGTTTATTTTGGACTAGACTGTCCTTTCAAAAACACAGAACCTACACTTACGCAAATATCCCTAATAAGCTTACAATAGGCCTGTAAAATGAAGTTCAAATAAAATCCAGGGAAGGTCTGCTTGAATTAGGACTGCATTCACCTATATCCCTGGAACTTTTCCTTTGTTTAGTAAAAACAGCCCCTTTTGCTCATATAACCAATTGTATGACACCTTGATCTCCTTGATACAGAGATATAATCCATATATCCCGTGTCCCTTATCTAAAAGCAGGGGGTTCTTTTGATCACAGAATCTCAAAGAGGTTAGAAGCAGACACAGCTGTTACTCACAAAAAGAAAAAAAAAAAAACAGGTTAAAGGGACAGTCTACCATAGAATTGTTATTGTTTTAAGAGATAGATAATCCCTTTATTACCCAGTTTTACATAACCAACAGTTATAATATTAAAATACTTTTTACCTCTGTGATTACCTTGTATCTAAGACTCTTTCGACGGCCCCCTGATCATATGACTTTTTATTTATTATCTATTGACTTGTATTTAGTATTGTGTTGTACTAAATAACTCCTCGGGCGTGAACACAATGTTATCTGTATGGCCCACATGAACTAGCAGTCTTTTGTTGTGAAAAGCTTATAAAAAAGCATGTGATAAGAGGCTGTCTATAGTGGCTAAGAAACAGGCAGAAATTTAGAGGTTTAAATGTTATAAAGTATTTTAATATATGAATGTTGGTTGTGTAAAGCTGGGGAATGGGTAGTAAAGGCATTATCTATCTTTTTAAACAATAACATTTTAGTGTAGACTGTCCCTTTAAACCTGGCAATACGGAGACATCACACTACCTCTGCTGGATGACTATTCCAGGCATTCACCACACCTCGTAAGCGTATCATGAGTTAGTTTGAATATCAAAATTAGTTCTATTTTCCTTCACCTTGTATCATGTGACAGCCATCATCCAATCACAAAATGTATATATGTATATTATGTGAATTCTTGCACATGCTTAGATTGTGCATATTCAGATAATTAATTTGAATTGGAAAGTTGTTTAAAATTGTGTACTCTGAATCATGACAGTTCAATTTTTACTTTATTAAGATACACCATATTGTAACTTACATTGCCATACATTTTTAAAAGCCTGTTTATCTTATGTCCTGTGCTAAAGCCCTTTAGAGATAGATGTAAATGAGCTATTACTAGAGAAATAATCTAGCAGTGTTTCATATCCCTTTCAGTTCATAAATATATTTATAGCAATAGGTTATCAAGTTAAGTATCAAGGCCGGTTCATTTCAATTGACTGATTTGGTAATCATAGAAAAATAACAGTGACTTAGAAATTAGCACTAAGATTTTTATTTTACAGCATTTCT
This sequence comes from Bombina bombina, assembly GCF_027579735.1. NCBI lineage: Eukaryota > Metazoa > Chordata > Amphibia > Anura > Bombinatoridae > Bombina > Bombina bombina. Next base: position 935,721,798 of record NC_069500.1, on the reverse strand, counting down.
ATTTTTGTTTTGCTTTTTCCATTTTTAAAATTAATTTTTTTTCTGTGTGCCAACTATACTTGTTCTGCACTGTTTTTGCACACGGTAGAAAGAGGAGGGCTGAGTAGGATTCTTAATGAGTTGCGCTATTGGAGACTCGTGTGCTTAGGGACCTTTCTGTCTTTCCGGTGTGCAATCTGTCTGGCTTGTGCTATAAATCAAACACGAATATAACCCAAGTGATTGGCAGATCCGAGGAGACAGCAATGCAGATCTGATTGCAGCAGAGGTATGAGTTCTGCTAAGGATAAAAATTGATATTGTGACCAGCGTTCCCTCTAAGGCCAGTTTTCTGTTGGGCCCAGCAGTGAAATAGTTAATAAGGGAACCACACCTTGGGGTCTACATTGTGTAGTGTTTGCTAATTGCTCTGTGTTTGTAGTGTTTGCTAATTGTTCACTGCTGGACCGCTCACAAAACTGGCCTTCGAGGGAACACTGATTGTGACCAAAGTCCTGTTTCTGTTTGAATTTATTATAAGGTACAAGTACTGTACATTAGAAAGTAGTCACAACATACTGCTTTACAGAGTTAAAGCATATTGATTATCTGTGTATAACTGGTCACGGTGTACTGCTTAAGGAAGTAAAAAATCTGCTCTCTTAACCGTTTAATGAGGTTGCATTGTTAATAGCTAGGACAAAACAGTAAACAAGAACCTTCCAGTTTGTCTGGCATATTTTATGATTAGAATAATGATGACATTTTAAGATTTTAAAATCAATTCTCTGGAGATTCAATTTGAGTGATTTTAAAATAAATAAGGGAGACGTCCCTATTTTTTTTAAGAATATTATAGTTTTTGCATGTATATTTTGATGTATTTAATTAATTTTTAGTAAATAAATTGGTTTATATCAGATTAATTTTATTTATAAAACAAATTTAAAAAAAGTTGGGACAGTATGGAAAATGCAAAAAAACAAACAAGTCATTTGAAAATTCAATTCACACTTTACTACATTGAAAACACATTATTAACACATTATTTTATGTTTAACTTTGTGAATTTAATGTATTTTTGAAAATAAACACTCATTTCATATCTGACGAGTGTAACGCGGTCCAAAAAATTAGGGAAAGGGGCAATGTTGGACTAATAGCGATGTGACAAATTGAAATAAGAAGATGATGCGAAACAGGTGTGACAATCGTGTAATCATAGTATAAAATGAGCCTGCAAAAAAGCCCTAGAGCTTCAAGAGCAAGGATGGGTCGAGGCTGGCCACTCTGCCAACAGATGTGTCAGTGAATAATCCAACAATGAGAACAAAATTCCCCAAAGACAAAATCAGTAGGATTTTGGACATTTCACCTTCTACAGAGCACAATATAATTAAAAGATTAAAGGAATCCGGTGAACTCTTGGTGCATAAACGGCAAGGCCGAAAACCACTTCGGAATGCGTGTGATCTCCGATCCCTCAGGTGTCACTGTCTCAAAAACCGTCATGAGTCTGTAATGGATATCTTGGCATGGACTCGGGAATACTTTGGTAAACCTTTGTCAGTCAACACCATTCGCCGCTGCATCCACAGATGCAAGTTAAGGCTTTACTAAGCAAAGCATAAGCCATACTTCAACACTGTCCAAAAGCTCCACCGACTTCTCTGGGCTCGGACTCACCTAAGATGGACAGTAGCACAGTGGAATCGTGTTTTGTGGTTCAACATTTCAAATCGTTTTTTGAAAAAAACAGCAGTCATGTTCTCTGGGCCAAAGAGAAAAAAGATCATCCAAGCTGTTATCAGCATCAGATCAAAAAGCCAGTGTCTGTCATGGTATGGGGTGTGTCAGTGCCCATGGCATGGGAAACTTGCACATCTGTGAGGGCACCATTAAAGGGACATTAAACACTAAATACATGCTAGATAGAATGATGCATTCAAAGAAAAGATTAGTCCTTGACTAACATGTGGATATATTTTTTAAAGTTTCATTAGTTTTTTAAAAAGTGACAAAATAAGTGTAACGTTTTAGTGTCTATAAAACACTGGGAGCTGCCATGTTGTAACTTGTGTTACCTTCTCTGCTGTGGCCAATTAGGGTCAGTTATAAATAGGTCACTAGAGTATGCAGCCAATGGTTGTGCTGGATTTAACAGTGTTCTGCACTTCCATTTCTAACAGGAACTGAAAAGCTCACAATTTCAGAATGGAATTACAGGCAAAGAGGACAAAATACATAATGAAAGTATATTGCAGAGTTGTTTTATTATATACAATTTATCATTTTATATTACCATCTCAAAGTGTTTAATGTCCCTTTAATGCAGAAAACATAATTTATGCTTACCTGATAAATTCCTTTCTTCTGTTGTGTGATCAGTCCACGGGTCATCATTACTTCTGGGATATAACTCCTCCCCAACAGGAAATGCAAGAGGATTCACCCAGCAGAGCTGCATATAGCTCCTCCCCTCTACGTCAGTCCCAGTCATTCGACCAAGAATCAACGAGAAAGGAGTAACCAAGGGTGAAGTGGTGACTGGAGTATAATTTAAAAGATATTTACCTGCCTTAAAACAGGGCGGGCCGTGGACTGATCACACAACAGAAGAAAGGAATTTATCAGGTAAGCATAAATTATGTTTTCTTCTGTTATGTGTGATCAGTCCACGGGTCATCATTACTTCTGGGATACCAATACCAAAGCAAAAGTACACGGATGACGGGAGGGATAGGCAGGCTCATTATATAGAAGGAACCACTGCCTGAAGAACCTTTCTCCCAAAAATAGCCTCCGAAGAAGCAAAAGTGTCAAATTTGTAAAATTTGGAAAAAGTATGAAGCGAAGACCAAGTTGCAGCCTTGCAAATCTGTTCAACAGAGGCCTCATTCTTAAAGGCCCAAGTGGAAGCCACAGCTCTAGTGGAGTGAGCTGTAATTCTTTCAGGAGGCTGCTGACCAGCAGTCTCATAGGCTAAACGTATTATGCTACGAAGCCAAAAAGAGAGAGAGGTAGCAGAAGCTTTTTGACCTCTCCTCTGTCCAGAATAAACGACAAACAGGGAAGAAGTTTGGCGAAAATCTTTAGTTGCCTGCAAGTAGAACTTGAGGGCACGAACTACATCCAGATTGTGTAGAAGACGTTCCTTCTTTGAAGAAGGATTTGGACACAAGGATGGAACAACAATCTCTTGATTGATATTCCTGTTAGTGACCACCTTAGGTAAGAACCCAGGTTTAGTACGCAGAACTACCTTGTCTGAGTGAAAAATCAGATAAGGAGAATCACAATGTAAGGCTGATAACTCAGAGACTCTTCGAGCCGAGGAAATAGCCATTAAAAACAGAACTTTCCAAGATAACAATTTTATATCAATGGAATGAAGGGGTTCAAATGGAACACCCTGTAAAACGTTAAGAACTAAGTTTAAACTCCATGGCGGAGCAACAGCTTTAAACACAGGCTTGATCCTAGCTAAAGCCTGACAAAAAGCCTGGACGTCTGGATTTTCTGACAGACGCCTGTGTAACAAGATGGACAGAGCTGAAATCTGTCCCTTTAATGAACTAGCTGATAAACCCTTTTCTAACCCTTCTTGTAGAAAAGACAATATCCTAGAGATCCTAACCTTACTCCAGGAGTAATGTTTGGATTCGCACCAGTATAGGTATTTACGCCATATTTTATGGTAAATCTTTCTGGTAACAGGCTTCCTAGCCTGTATCAGGGTATCAATAACCGACTCAGAAAAACCACGTTTTGATAAAATCAAACGTTCAATTTCCAAGCAGTCAGCTTCAGAGAAGTTAGATTTTGATGTTTGAATGGACCCTGTATCAGAAGGTCCTGTCTTAGAGGTAGAGACCAAGGCGGACAGGATGACATGTCCACTAGATCTGCATACCAAGTCCTGCGTGGCCATGCAGGCGCTATTAGAATCACTGATGCTCTCTCCTGCTTGATTTTGGCAATCAATCGAGGAAGCAGCGGAAAGGGTGGAAACACATAAGCCATCCCGAAGTTCCAAGGTGCTGTCAAAGCATCTATCAGAACCGCTCCCGGATCCCTGGATCTGGACCCGTAGCGAGGAAGTTTGGCGTTCTGGCGAGACGCCATGAGATCTATCTCTGGTTTGCCCCAACGTCGAAGTATTTGGGCAAAGACCTCCGGATGAAGTTCCCACTCCCCCGGATGAAAAGTCTGGCGACTCAAGAAATCCGCCTCCCAGTTCTCCACTCCCGGGATGTGGATTGCTGATAGGTGGCAAGAGTGAGACTCTGCCCAGCGAATTATCTTTGATACTTCCACCATTGCTAGGGAGCTTCTTGTCCCTCCCTGATGGTTGATGTAAGCTACAGTCGTGATGTTGTCCGACTGAAACCTGATGAACCCCCGAGTTGTTAATTGGGGCCAAGCTAGAAGGGCATTGAGAACTGCCCTCAATTCCAGAATGTTTATTGGAAGGAGACTCTCCTCCTGATTCCATAGTCCCTGAGCCTTCAGAGAATTCCAGACAGCGCCCCAACCTAGTAGGCTGGCGTCTGTTGTTACAATTGTCCAGTCTGGCCTGCTGAATGGCATCCCCCTGGACAGGTGTGGCCGATGAAGCCACCATAGAAGAGAATTTCTGGTCTCTTGATTCAGATTCAGAGTAGGGGACAAATCTGAGTAATCCCCATTCCACTGACTTAGCATGCATAATTGCAGAGGTCTGAGGTGTAGGCGTGCAAAAGGTACTATGTCCATTGCCGCTACCATTAAGCCGATCACCTCCATGCATTGAGCTACTGACGGGTGTTGAATGGAATGAAGGACACGGCATGCATTTTGAAGCTTTGTTAACCTGTCCTCTGTCAGGTAAATCTTCATTTCTACAGAATCTATAAGAGTCCCCAAGAATGGAACTCTTGTGAGAGGAAAAAGAGAACTCTTCTTTTCGTTCACTTTCCATCCATGCGACCTTAGAAATGCCAGAACTAACTCTGTATGAGACTTGGCAGTTTGAAAGCTTGAAGCTTGTATTAGAATGTCGTCTAGGTATGGAGCTACCGAAATCCCTCGCGGTCTTAGTACCGCCAGAAGGGCACCCAGAACCTTTGTGAAGATTCTTGGAGCCGTAGCCAATCCGAATGGAAGAGCTACAAACTGGTAGTGCCTGTCTAAGAAGGCAAACCTTAGATACCGGTGATGATCTTTGTGGATCGGTATGTGAAGGTAAGCATCCTTTAAATCCACTGTGGTCATGTACTGACCCTCTTGGATCATGGGTAAGATTGTCCGAATAGTTTCCATTTTGAACGATGGAACTCTTAGGAATTTGTTTAGAATCTTTAAATCTAAGATTGGCCTGAAAGTTCCCTCTTTTTTGGGAACCACAAACAGGTTTGAGTAGAACCCTTGTCCTTGTTCCGACCGCGGAACCGGATGGATCACTCCCATTATTAACAGATCTTGTACGCAGCGTAGAAACGCTTCTTTCTTTATCTGGTTTGTTGACAACCTTGACAGATGAAATCTCCCTCTTGGGGGAGATAATTTGAAGTCTAGAAGGTATCCCTGAGATATGATCTCTAGTGCCCAGGGATCCTGAACATCTCTTGCCCAGGCCTGGGCGAAGAGAGAGAGTCTGCCCCCCACTAGATCCGGTCCCGGATCGGGGGCTCTCGGTTCATGCTGTCTTTGGGGCAGCAGCAGGTTTCCTGGCCTGCTTGCTCTTGTTCCAGGACTGGTTAGGCTTCCAGCCTTGCCTGTAACGAGCAACAGCTCCTTCCTGTTTTGGTGCAGTGGAGGTTGATGCTGCTCCTGTTTTGAAGTTCCGAAAGGGACGAAAATTAGACTGTCTAGCCTTAGCTTTGGCTTTGTCTTGAGGTAGGGCGTGGCCCTTACCTCCTGTAATGTCAGCGATAATCTCTTTCAAACCGGGCCCAAATAAAGACTGCCCCTTGAAAGGTATATTAAGTAATTTGGACTTAGAAGTAACATCAGCTGACCAGGATTTTAGCCACAGCGCCCTACGTGCCTGTATGGCGAATCCTGAGTTCTTAGCCGTAAGTTTGGTTAAATGTACTACGGCCTCCGAAATGAAGGAATTAGCTAGTTTAAGGACTCTAAGCCTGTCCGTAATGTCGTCTAGCGTAGATGAACTAAGGTTCTCTTCAAGCGACTCAATCCAAAATGCTGCCGCAGCCGTAATCGGCGCGATACATGCAAGGGGTTGTAATATAAAACCTTGTTGAACAAACATTTTCTTAAGGTAACCCTCTAATTTTTTATCCATTGGATCTGAGAAAGCACAGCTATCCTC